>NC_138067.1:14764675-14812175 GCF_964194185.1 Rhinolophus hipposideros
GCACCAAATAATATGCCATTGGTTGGTAAATTGATATTGATGTAATTGTATTTTAGTTATTTTTGTCAGTAGAATGTTAGCTCAGGACTGGTGACTTTCTTCATACTGGAGATGTAAATAGCTGGTGATAGGTTTAGTAGAGGTCAAATAAGTAGAAGTTAGAATCTTAACCTTATTATTGAATTAGTGGTGTATCCCCAAGATTGCCCTTGGGGAAGCATTACCTTTACTCTGCATGTACAAAGAGTAATCATATGAATGGAGTCAAGAGATAATGATCGTATTACCTGGCACTTGTACTATACCTCATACCTGTGCAGAGCATGTTTGAAGCACATGATAACATTTGGTTATTGCTTTATTTCAGTGTGTCAAATGTTGTGCCCTGGATTCCACAACCCATTGGCCTCATAGAGGAGAAAATTGTGTATAGCTCTTTATAATTTGGCTCCAGCCAAACTGTCAGGTTTTTCTTAAGAGAGGATCTTAAAAATAAATTGAATTAATGCAGAAATATGCGAGAAAATATTAAAAGGAAATTAATTTAGTCTAGAGTTTCAGGAAAGGCATCCCTGAGGTAATACACGTGAAATGTGAAGACCGTTAAATGTTAACTGTGTAGGAGGTAGGATGTGGGAGGGCATTCTTAGTTTAGGAAACAATAGAGGGACAAAGGGCATTGAAGGAATTGAAAGCAAGGAAGCATATGTCGAGGAGAGCAAATATGAGAGAGAGAGGGAGACAGAGAGAGAGATGGAGAGGGCAGGGGAAATGGGAATAGGGTTGAGGTGGGAAAGGATAAGGGATCTGGGGCTTGAACAGTCAGAGCATTTTAAGCCATGTTCAGATTTTGGACATTCATCTTTAACACTTGAAGTGTTAGAGATGACAGTGCCATGATCAAATTTAGGATGTGTGGTTAAATAAAGGGCAAATGATGATTTTTCCCTTTAGAAGTTTAAACCTAATAGAGGAAGAAGGAAGTGGAGAAAGACAAAAACATTAGAGAACAGCATAAACAACATGATATAATTAAGTAAAGGGAGATATCGTGATTTATAGGAAAGAAAACCAGTACAGACATAAAGGACATGTAACATGAACTGACATCTGAGATGAGTCTTAAAGAATTAATAACTGTCAGAGGAAAAATACACAAATATGTTCCAGGTAGAGGAAACAACATACACAGAGGTACAAAAGAACATGGTCCATTGAGGGAACTGCAACTAGATAGGGATGGAAAATACTGTACAGCATCTGGAGGAAAGATGACAGGTGAATTGAAAAAAAAAAAAAGTGCAGGAGACAGTCTTGAAGACCCTTGTGATAAAAATACAAAGTTTTATGAAAAGATATTCAACAGCATTAGTCATTGGGGAAAGGTAAATTAAAAGTAAAATGATATACCCTTTCACACACACCAGGATGGCTATAATAGGAAAAAACAATAACGTGTCAGGGAAGATGTGGAGAAATTAGAACACTTGTATTTTGCTGGTGGGAATGTAAAATCGTTCATCTGCTGTGGGAAACAGTTTGGCGGTTCCTCAAAAAAGATAAACATAAAATTACCATAAAACCCAGCAATTCCAGTCCTAGGTGTGTATGCAAAAATATTGAAAGCAGGTACTCAAACAAATAAGTGTATACACATGTTAACATCAGTACTATGCACAATTGTCGAAAGGTGGGAACTCAAATGTTCACTAACAGACGAATAACTACACAAATAGTGGCATGTACCTATAGTGGATTATAATAAATAAAATAGTAATGCATGCTACACTATGAATAAACCTCAAAAATGTTGTGCTAAGTAAAATAAGCCAGGCACAAAATGTCTCATATAGTATGATTCCATTTCTATGAAAAATCCATAATAGGTACATAGGTAGAGGCAGAAAACAGATTGTTGTTTGCCAGGGATTGGGGCATGGGGGTGAGTAATTGCTTAATGGGCATGAGGTTTCCTTTTGGGGTGATAGAAATGTTTTGGAACTAGATAGAGATAGTGTTTTCATAATATTTTAAAGGTACTACATATAACAAAATTGTTCACTTTAAAATGGTTAACATTCTCTGGTTACCAGAGGGTAAGGGGGTGAGGAGAGGGAGATGAGGGTAAGGGGGATCAAATATATGGTGATGGAAGGAGAACGGACTCTGTCTGGGTGGTGAACACACAATGGGATTTATAGATGATGTAATACAGAATTGTACACCTGAAATCTATGTAATTTCACTAACAATTGTCACCCCAATAAATTTTTAAAAATGGTTAACTTTATATTTTGTGAATTTCCCCTTAAGACAAATTTAAAAAAAGAGAATTTTAAACTTCATTCTTAAAGGTATAGGGAGTTCTGAAAGGAAGAAAGAATAAAAAAAGTGAAGAAAGAGAGAAAGAAGAAAGGGAGAGAGGGAAAGAGAGAGTAAAGGAAGATGGAAAATCACACATGTGTTTCTGAAAACTGACTCTACCTCAAAAATAAAGCAAGAATCTTCAGGGAAGGCAGTGTCTTCTGTGCTCTCAAATTTAGATTTCTTGGAGACAGGTCTGAGAAGTCTGAATTCAAAATGTATATTTGTTGCTCATCAGTTTATTGCAAGCTGTTTAAACCTTGCAATCAAAAGTACTGTTCCTTTAAAAATAATTTCGAGTCCACATTTTCTGACTAGCTGTCAGCCCTTCTAATTATTTTTAGGCTGAAAATTTTAAAAGAAAATGCAAGAGCAAAACTCGGAGAAATATCCTCAGGGAGTTCATATTGCATAAAGCATCTCTGCTGAGAGCTGGATTTCAGAGTTAGGACATAAGCAGAGCCAATTATCCAAAGATTTATGAGCAAATTGGTCTGACTGATAGAAAGGACATAATCCAATAACAAAATTTTATGTTTTATTCCCAAACTTTAAAGTGGTGTGTGTGTGTGTGTGTGTGTGTGTGTATCTTTCCCTTAAAGAAGTTGACTTTAAGGCTAGACAAGGTCTGTTAATTACATGATGCTGAATTCTGTTACTTGCTTGATATCCTAGGAAAGGATGACTAGGGCATCTTTCCTGACATTTGGGATCCCGGCCATGGGCTCTCATAGATCAGCTCACGTGAAGCAATTGATATAACATGATGGGACAGTTTTATGATTCCTGTTAGCCAATTTATACCAAATAGCTCTGGGAATAAAGAAATTAGGGAAGGTAATCTCAGCTAAACATCTTCTCATTCCTGGGTCTCATTTATGTCTTCATTTGTATCATGAGTGTGTTCAACAGGATCAGAAATTCTTTAATTTCTTGTGCATAATGAATCACTGAGGGAAAGTGTGAAATGTAAGTTCTGGGGTCCCATACAAATACACTCTGACCCAAAGGTATTTGATCCTAATACCAGTAGCATGAAAGATATTAGAAAAGGCAAAGTTTAAGGTATCTTCCTGCTCAGGTAGTCTATGGTTCAATAACTTTATTTTGCTTTCTATGGCAGGAGTATCTTTACCAGCCACGGTGAATCACACTCATGGAATTTTTTGGACGTGACCAATTACACACATAGTCATGTTGATTTCCTCTTCAAACAAAACACATTCGCAGTGTCTTTCTTTATTAACAATATGAAAAATATAAACGCCCTAAAGGATTAAAATCTTTCACTTGAAGTTTTTAAGATTATTCTAGCTAGGTTTATTTCAACTATGATATAGTAAGCTATCATTTATTTAGCACCTATGATTAGCCAGACACTGGCATAGATGATTCAAGGATAACAGAGCATTGCTCATGATCTTGATGAACATCAAGGTTAGATAACTTTGTAAAAGATATAGTTGTGTTAAAATGCAATACGTATAATTAACAAAAAAATAATAATTTGTGTGATAGAGAAATAGTACCTGAGAGGAATGATTACATTGTTAAAAGTACTGAGCCATGCTAGTAACAGTATTTAGGCATAAGAAATATATAGTTAAGAAGAGATATTCTGATGATGACATGGTGACTATTGGTTGGATTTGGATAGATCAAAGGAGATATATTTGGAGAGATCTGTATTTTATATTAAATGATATGTACAAAGATTCGGACATGTGAATAAATGCTTCTTTCAAATTTGCCAAGTTGGACAATCAAACAACCTAGTATTTCATATCAAGCATGGAATTGACTCTAAGAAATAAGTTCCTGACTCAGCTTGAGGCACCTTGCTGGCTAGGGGATAGGAAACAAGATGTCTATTGCCAAGGGAAAGTAGCAACAATTGAAGGATGTCTGCATACCCAAAGTTTTATTGCCCTCCCGTAATTCGCCTGTGTAGAATGGCAGCATCCACATAAAGACATAAAAAAATAATAAGTAGTGTTAATTGAAGGTTACGCTGTACAGACGCTATTCTGAGCACTATACATATAGGATCTAATCTGATCTTCAAAAACTACACTGCGAAGCACATGCCATAACTGTGTGATTTGCTGCCCCAGGATCTGGGTTTAAAGAAGCTAAGTGTTTTGCGTTAGGTAACACAGCTAGTGGCAGAAACAGATATAACCTATATTTTATTTGATACCAAATTCTTTGTTTCTTTCCTTGACCATCACCCAGTACCGCCTTCTAACAAGCAGTGGAGCCCTACAGACTTAGTCTAGATAGAGATGTCGCATCTGTTTATCATTTTTAAGCTTTTCATCAATTCAGTGAAAAAATATAGAAAACAGTAGAAAAGAGAGCATGATAATAATAGTTTTCTCATATCAGACAAAGACAGATCCATTAGAGACTTCCACTTGTACTCAGAATCACAGGACCCCTCTGAATGAGCCATCAATCAGTTCACAGTGTGAAAACAATCAAATTATAGTCTTTGAAGGAAAGGTAAATCCAGCCAGGAGATTGATGTTTTTTTGAAATGAGTGGAATTTGCTGAGCTAGGTTTCAGAAGCCTCCAATTAATAGGGAGTTGTAGCTGCAAAGGAGGAAAGGGTAGCATCGAGACAAATATCTTAGCAAGAAGAGGTTTTTAAAGTGGAGGAAAGCTACTCAGCTCCCAGACTCCGAGGCTGGCCATTGTTCAAAAAACTCAGTCATCCCCATAGAGATGTGACGGCTATAATGTAATGCAGCATACAGAATTAAATCATGTTTTGCCAGATTTATTCATTTAGGGATCACTCTCATAGGCTGACCCATTGCTATTATAAGAGGAAAAAAATACAGAATTATTTCTTCTCAATGCATGTTTCATGACCACTCTGTTATAAGAATATAGTACTATAAATAAAATAGAACATCTGTAAAGATAATGTTGAGGCAGAGAAGTAACCTGTGAATGACAGACTGATTGGGTCATATTGAGAAATAACTACAGTTGACACATTTCAGAATCCCTTTTGAAATTCAAAAGACTTGAAAGAACCCCTAGTCAGGTGCCCCTGTTTTACAGCTGGAGATCAAAGAAGATATATAACCTTGTCAAAGTCATTGAGAAAATTGGTGACAGAGTCTCAATTAAAATTCGTATTTTCTATATCTCCTTGTTTCTGGTACAGTATGTTGATCTAGTATTTTCTCTCATTTACGGTTAGAAAATGTCTATAATGATGCTCAGTGTATAATTCTGATATAGGTTAGGTCAAACAGTCCTTTGATATTCAACAGAAAGAGGCTTGAGCTGCCCCATCTCACATTCAGAGAAGGTTCAAGTCTCTCCCTCTGATGGTTTATGGATTCGACCGATTTTTTTTTTCCTCCGCACTCCTGCCTCCAGTTTCTTTCTTCAATGGAATTAGACAACTTCTCATGTATTGGGACATGCTATCCCATTTTACCACTGCACTGAAACTCAGGAAAGGAACTCTATTCATTACCACAAATACTTTTACATCAGGCTCTTTGTATATAGGGACCGTCTATTGAAGATTTGGGGACATTCGAATCTCATTTAAAAATTTAAAAAACAAAACAAAATATTAGATGTTTTTGTTTCAAATAATTTGAGACCACCTGGCCTTGGAATATTTTCATGGGTCATCTCTGGGTATTGGCTCTAGACTTCCAACATACTCTGTTTCTTTTCAAGTTGTTTTCTTCCACTTTTTGTCCTATCTGGCAGGAACAGAATCTCCCTATTTTCTCATGCAGAAAGGTTTTTGTTTTTTTTTCTGCTTTTTTTGTTTGTTTGTTTATTTTTCCTAGCCTATGTTCTAGGTGTTCCAGTTTCAAAAGCAAATTTCTCTGACGAGGTAGTTTCCATAAAAGGAGGAACCCTAATGCCATATTTGCCATTGTAATACCACAGTGTTTCCCCATCTATGACTTACCAATCAAACTTTGACAGAAATAATTCTCCCTTTGGATAGAACACACATGTTTAAGAAGGGTTTTCTTACAACATTCTGATCTAACTTCTCTACATATTTCTATAAAACCTAAATCACTTGTTTATATATTTTTGTTCAAACCAAAGTTTTGTAAAAGATGAAGCAGGAGAGCTGGAATACATTGCTTTCACCCAATAAAAGCCAATTGAAACATCCAACGGAAATAGGAATAAGGGTAAACTTGGTTCTACACTGAAAGGAAGGAAGGGAGCCATCAGATGACACACACCTTGAGATTTCTCTGTTAGAAATGCTTCAGATGGCATGACCATTTGAAAAACAGAATTGGAATTGAATATCACTGCCAACTCCAATTTAAAAAACATCCTCTTTTGTCTAAGTGATTGAATAAAGGAATTTTTAGAGGACTCTCCCCTACACCTCCACAGCTTAATTGACACAGGATAGTACTGGATCCAAAGATAATCCCTAAAAGAGGGGATTTCTAAACTTAGTGTTTCTTTTTGTCCATGAAAATTAGCCAGACACAAATGACTTACACTTTGAGACAGAGCAGACATAATGAAGGCATAAAAATATATAGCCATTTATGTATCCCAATACTCTCATAGTGATTTGTACTTCTTACATGCAAAATGTCCACCCTCAAGCAATTGACATCAGTCTGAAAGGCCAGACATGGAAATTCATGGTCTGATACTTAAATAATTTTAAGATTATTTTCTACCTTACCTCCCTAGACTTAGTCAAAATCAGGTAATAAAAATGGATCCAGAAAAGAAAATCTAAATGGAAAAAGATGAGATGAGTGTTTCAAGTTGCAATGCCAAGACTGTATGAAATGGGGAACTTTGAAGGGAGGTAAAGGGCACTCAAGTGGCTTTTGATCTGATGTGGAATATGGGGTTAAGGGGCACAGGCTGAGAGAGAATAAAAATCATAGATGAGTTTGCCCTTTTTTTATATATTGATATAGGCATTATGCAAAATCCAGGACTGTGTTGGATGTTGTGGGAAACCAGAAAATGTTTAAAATTCCTATTTTCTTTAAATATTGTTCTACTTGGGAACAACACCTGATTCTCTCATTCGAACAGATATTATTTTCCAACATTTGACAAAAATTAATCCGTGTGATCAGATGCTCAACAGCCTGTAGAAATTACAATTTTCTTCTGTCTGATGTGTTTTCCCATTTAAAGCATAATCATCTTGACATCATTAAAATCATGTATATTATTTTAACATTTCAAGTAATTTACAAGGCAGAAAGAAGAAAGCGGCAGATAGCACCAAACACTCTAACCCAGAAATTACTTGTATTCAAATTTGATGATAACAGTGATAGCAGTACAAATTAGTCATTAAGTAGACCTCTCTCTGTACTTACATACAAATAGGAAGATGGACAGATTGATGGAGGAAAGGAAAGGAAAGGAAGGAAAGAAGGAAAGAGGGAAGGATGGATGGAAGGAAAATAAATGATGAATGGATACTTGGAAAGACAAAAAGGAATCT
Source organism: Rhinolophus hipposideros (assembly GCF_964194185.1). Lineage (NCBI taxonomy): Eukaryota > Metazoa > Chordata > Mammalia > Chiroptera > Rhinolophidae > Rhinolophus > Rhinolophus hipposideros. Next base: position 14,772,529 of record NC_138067.1, read on the forward strand.
AGAAAAGTAGATGAATGGATGGACATATTGATGGATGGATGCAATGACTAGGTAGATGTCTGTAAACAGACTATTTACTTGTATGTTTTAAATAAATGCACTTCATTTGCTCAAGTTGAATTTAAGAGAAAGTCATCTGAAAAAAAGCTAAAATCATTGCTAAACTTAAGATTCTTTTTTTCACATTAGGGAATATCATTTATTAAAAGATCCCTAAGAAATTAAGAAAATACATTACGAAAATCATTAAGAGGTTAGAGTCATTATTTTCCCTAGGTGGTTAAGGCAGTATGGATTGACTTTCTTTTATGCAAAGAAGAAAATTAATACTCAGAAACTTTTTACCCACATTCCATTTTGTATTGCTAATTCATCAGTGTTACTTTGCTAAGGATTACACAAAGTACATTCTGTTATGAATTGATAATTTTTCAGCTGTCACGACTTAGTTTTATAAATGGATTAAAAATGAGTGCCAGTTTTTATTATGGAATATTAAAAAAACACACACTCAAAAGAAGAGAGAATAGTATAGGAAGCCCATTATTAATCTGAATCAATTCCTGCACATCATACCAAATTTGACATATTGATACATGTTGCTTTGGAATTAGAGAAAAAATCACAAACTCGCAGAGGCTCTAAATTGGCAGGCACTTCGAGAGAGATTTTGCCATGTAGGGAAAGTTGGCAATGAGTTGTCAGGATTTGGGGTGGGGTGCTATTAGCATCTAGTGGGTAGAGGTTGGATGGCTGTTAAACATCCTAAAACGTGTATGACAGCACCCTACAAACAAAAAAATTCTCTCATCCCAAATGTCAGTAATTCCAAGCTTGAAAAACCCTGCTGTGGTCCAATTCATCACTCAGTGCACAGTTTTTTTTCACAGTATTTTTTGTCTCTGGCATTTCCAGAGTCTTCTTCAACAACTCAGTCTTCTGGGAGGTAAAAACTCTTATTCCTCTAACAATTCTTCAAAGGACTTAGTTTCTAAGCTCTCTCACTGTCTTGTTCACTGTCTTCTGAAGGCCAAAGTTTGGTTCGGAAGTCCAGAATGGACCAGTTTCATCAGATTAAAAGAGTTTTTTTCTAATTACTTCCTGGAAAGCTATATTTGAAGTTCCTGAATTAGAAGTAATCCTGGATCAGAATCATCCTTTGGAAGACCTTTCATCAAGATTCTAATTTCCGCTACCTGTTTGCCTAATACCATAAACTTAGTTGTCTGCTTCCCACTGGTGGAAAATTATTCTCTTTTGCATACTGTATAATCCTTGAAAATGTTTGAAGCCTTTAAAGACATCTTTGCATTATATTGGCAAAAATATGTCTGGGTTAAATGTTTATATTTCTATTAGTTTATTAATTAATCGATATACCTATAAATAAATTTTCAGTTTAGCTAAAAATAGATGTTAGCAAAGTTTATGAACACACCAAGAAAGGACTTGATAACTTTGTCATCAGTCCTCTCAAATAGGAATTTTCAGGTGGTACTTCTGAGAAGTCAGAAACAACTTATGCTCCTGTGGAAAGGTACATGCAGAGGCCCTATTTTAAAAGCAAGAACAAGTTAAAAATCAAGACAAAAAGAATGAAAAATACTTTATTTATGTAGATAATGAATTAGAATAATTGAACTCGGTTTTCTTAAGAAACACAACATATACGAACGAGTATAGTTAGTGTTCTCAGAGTGGATCCTAAAGAAAGACATGGGCTCCAAAGTTAAAATCCATTGCTCAAGTTTCAATGCTAACACTTAGCTCAGTTTCTTCATCTGTAAAACGGGCATACTGAAACAGCACCTGGTTCAAGGGGTTATGCTAAGAATTCTCTTAGGTAATCAGTATAAAACCCCGTTCGATCCTTGTTACCTAGAAAACACTAAAGAAATACTAGCTATTATTGTTATCATAAATCATGGTTATAATCTATTCCAATCATACATACCCTTTTTTTCAGAGGAGGTTAATGGATTTTAGTGGGATGAAGTTACTTTTTCAAAGGAGGAAATTCAGTGGTATAGTCAATATAAAAACTCTTCTGCCATTGAATCCATCTGCTCCACTTTACTTTGAAACTAAAATTGCTACCAAACCCTTTTTTTTTTTTTAGTTGGAGAACAGGAACAGGACTTTATTGGGGAACAGTGTGTACTTCCAGGACTATTTTCCAAGTCAAGTTGTTGTCCTTTCAATCTTAGTTGTGGAGGGTGCCGTTCAGCTTCAAGTTGTCCTTGTGGGCTGTGCCCCCTGCAACTAGCAATGGCAACTGGACTTGGAGCTGAGCTGCGCCCGCCACAACTAAGACCAAATCCATTATTTTTCAACCCAGAAGCTTCTATGGGATGCCCTACAGAGAAAGTAGGGAGGCACTTACTGAGTACTTTCAATATGAATTTTGTAAAACTCCACATGCCAGAAATAAGTTGTGCGGCTCTAAGTTGTTTTTTTCTCAAGCTCTCATTTCCTGGTTCCTCCTTTTCATTTCTCTTCGATTTTATGACTGAAATGCGAGGATCTACAGTACTTGGTTGGTAGAAGCATCCAAGAAAGACTTACAAGATGAACCTTGACTGCACAGCTTAGTTCTTTCCTACTTTCCTCAATTAGATCTAAACCTTCCCATCAGTCTCTCCAGCACAAAAACCCTATATGATCTGTGATTTTCTCATGTCTTATCCTTGTACATAGCCAGTTGATGACCTAGCATACAACCTGAGGTAGACTCAGAAAGGTGTTGTTCAGGACCTGCCCGAGGAGGACAATGGGAGACTGCAATGGTTAGTCTCTGCGCGTCTTTTCTGTTTATTTTATTTTATTTAAAAAGTTCAATTCTTTATTTCTAAACAATTAAAAGGTGATTCGGGAGATCTCTTTTACTCCAAATACCTCTTATATACTTACTACATGTCTATATTTATTTCTGCTAATCACCTTCTCTTCTCATCCCCCAGCACTAAAATGGAGAAATTGTTTTCTCTCATCTTCATTAATTCACTCATTAACTTACTTGTGCATTTAGTGATTCATTCAAGAATTCATCTATTGTATGCATGGAGTAGCTACAATATGCCAGGAAAGTATGCTAGGCCCTCCGAATATAAAGATGAGGAGCGAAGATGATTTTCTTTTGAGGCAATGGAGACGTAGTAGCAGTGAAGGGAGTCCTCTAAAGACTAAGTAGTACAACTGATGCTCAGTGTCTTACTAGAAATGAGCTAGGGATCTAAACCGGAGTGGTTATTCCAGACAGGTAAAGGAACTTAGAGATAATCCAGAAGAAATAGGGAGCTCTAAAACCTAACTGGTATTCTATGAAGTCCTATTTCAAATCTCTGTCTCACAAATGACATTTGTCACTCTAAATGTCTCTATGATGTACATTCTAGCTTTGTATCCAGGAAAACCCTTGGTACTCCAAATAGAAGTTGGGACCTTTCAGCCAACTGCCCAGAACAACAACAACAACAACAACAACAACAACAACAACAAAAAAAATATATATATATATATATATATTTATATATATGTAACATTTAACTTTTAGTGATCTTATCTGCTTGCTTATTCCCATGGCCACTTGCAATGCCAAACAGTAGAGCAAATTACATGCAGGAAATCCCTGCTACCTCCAGCCTATAGTTGACTCCTCCACTCCATCCATGCTTGATAGTAATTGAATCTCTGTATTATTCTTTGCATTGTCAATCAATGGCAGCCAATGCCATTTTTAGTTTTATAAAAATAAAACAGCTTCCGGTATCTGCAGAAACCATTAATCAAACACTAACCAATAAATTACCAGAGTCAAAATGTTCAAAATTAATGCAATGGTCTCCTTACTTTGTTTTCCTGTATTCTGAGGCTTAAATGCCAGCCCCACGAGTAGGTATACAGTATGACAAGCAGTGACATTAGGTAGTTGGCTAACAGTATAAAGATGTTAACCCAAACTACACCTACTCTGCTGTTGTGTATAGGGTTCCTTACATGAAAGGTTTCCTTTTGGTAAAATGTTACTAATATTTTCTCAAATTATGACTATTTGGGAATTTTAATATTTCAGCAGCAAAACTTTAATAGAAAAAAATAAATGAATAAACAGCGAGTCCTTATGGGAGAGAATTTGTTAAACATTTAGATTGAAACACAATTCCGTTAGGATCTATCTAGACTAGAAATATATTTGTCATGTGCAGGACACTGAGAATATTTCAGAATGGCTGGAATATAAAGTATAAAGAAAGAGGGGTAAATGATAATGGAGAAAAAAATATGAACCAGAATATGAAGTGTCTGGTACAGCTGTCAGACGAGTTGCAATATTTTTTTAGCCAATAGGAAGCCTCAGAGTGATTTTGAGCAAAGGAATGATCTAATTGCTTGTATTTATTATAAATTTATATCTAGTGGCAGGATTTCAATGAACAAGAGGGAAGATGGTTAAACTATTTGAACAAGGGCACTGACAGTGGGTCAGAAAATGGACACAAACATATTTAAGGGGTAGAGTGCAGCTAATTTACTAAATTAATGACAGATTAAACACTAGGCTAAACATATAAAACAATTTCAGGGATATTTTTCTAAATGCACAATAAAAGTCTTCTCTGCGTCCAAATGCCCTACCCCACCATTTCAGAAAATAATCACGTATTGCTCACAATGCTTGTCTTCCTTTTACACTCGCAGCCAGTACTGGCGTGGTTATTTATAAGTCTCCACATCTGGAGAACTAATTTGTTTGTGGACTGTTCCAGTTTCACAGAGTAGTTAGTGATCACTCAGCTGCACCGAGTTCATTCAACCCTGATAATTAAATTAAATATCTACTGACATCAAGGAGACAGCAGAAACTTACTAACAATACCAAAAAGTTTTCCAAGCTCCTAAAGAAAGCCACACTGCATCATAATGGAGACAGATGACATATTCTGTGGTGGAGTGATGGGCAATTTAATATTCCACTCATTTTAATATGTCTGTAGTGTAGTCTAGCGGAATATGGTCTCACAAGTGGAGTAACACATTGGTGATTCAATATAATAGGACTGACGTTACTGTGGAGTTCATCGTTACATGGGCATGACCTTACTTAAGAAGATTTAATTACTTGAAATACCAGAAGGATGACACTATAACAATATTATTGCAAGGGGCTTTAGAAAGAAGAGCTTTAGTGTCATGGCTGCTGACTTCCTCACATTCACTTATTTTACTTTTTTAAAATTTCTGCATTCATTTTCTTAATTAAAGATGTCACCATGAATTTTTGCTCAGGCTGCAAGTCTTAGACCACTCCTCTTCAACATTCGTTTTCTTTCTCTTCCTTTTTGAGAGAACGCATATGCTTTAAAAAATAATAAATAATACAAAATAATCTCCCCCGCCACGCCTAAGCCACAATATATGTCCTCTCTAAAAGTGAACACACCATCACTTTCCTTCCTGTGACAAGCTAAGAGTATTAAGGGTTTGCGTATATGTGTGTCTGCCCAACTCTGTGTCTTTTCAATGCAGTAACACATTTTACTTTTCTGTGCCGTACCTTCCTTATTTAATGCAACTTAGGCAGTGTTTCCAGTCAGCATATATAGTTCATTTATTATGGCCATGTAGTACTTATTGTATAGATGCACCATGATTTATTTAAATAGTACCCTACTGGTGGCTATTAAGGTCGCTTACAGTCTGTTGTAGACTGAGTTATGTCCTTTCAAAATTCACACGTTAAAACCCTAATCCCCAATACCTTACAATGTTACTGTATTTGGAGACTGGGACTGTAAAGAGGCAATGAAGTTAAAATGAAATAATTAGGGTGGGCCCTAATCCAATTGGACTAGTGTCCTTATAAGAAGAGGAAGTTTGGAAACAGGAAACGACACCAGGGACACGTGCAGAGGAAAGACCACGTGAGGACGCAGTCAGGTACAAGTCAAAAAGAGAGGCCTCAGAAGACCCCAAACCCGTGGGCACTTTGATCTTGGACTTCTAGCCTTCAGAACTGTGAAAAAATAAATTTATGTTGTTCCAGCTACTCAAGTCTGTGGTATTTTGTTATGGCAGCCCTAGCAAACTAATACTCTCCTGCCTTCACAAAAATATAGAAATTAATAAGCTATATGGGTTATTAATACATATTTCTGCACATTAGAGTAGATATGTTAGATAATTTCTATAAGGGGATTCACTGACTCCATCTAAATTAATGTTGATGCTTATGACACCTTCACCGAAGAAAATTACTTTTATAAATAAGTGGAAAAAATGCTATTTTTTAGTTTAGTTTTTATCCCTTTAATTTTGAGTTAGCTTATATATATATATTTTAAATATGTTTATGACAACAAAAATGGGATACTTTCCTAATTTTCTTTTGAATTTTTCATTTTTATTTTTCTGTTGGTATGTTTGTCTTTCAAAACAGAAATGTTGAATTTTTATGTCGCCATTATCAATCTTTGTTAAGTGATTTTAGGGATTTGTTTCTTATTTAGAAAAGTCTTCTCCATTTGTAGTATTAAACATAATTTGCAATTCTTTTACTCATTTTGATTTTTAGTTAAAAAAATCTCTATGGCTAATCTAGAATTTACTGGGTACAAGGGTAGACATATAAAATTAGTTATTTTGTTATATTTATATAACATAAATATATTATATATATTATATTATATATATAAATATATTTATATATATAATATAATATATAATAGTGTATACATATATAGTAGCTTTTAAATCTTGTTTAATTGACAATGTGAGTTCTTCCCTTCTTTTTTTCCTAAGTTTATCTCAATATTCCTATAGGTTTGCGACTTAGAATCAGCTGGTTTACTTTTGAGAACCAAGTTCTGCTGATAACATTCTTTAATTATGTTAAATTTTTAGATTAACTTAAGGAGAATTGATTTCTTTAAAATTTTGAGTTTTACTCACACCCAAAAATATTGTCTTTTTATATGTCTAATTATTATTTTTGCCATTTTATAGATTTTGCACATATTTAAAGATAACTCATACATGTATTATATTTTTATGGGAGGTTTAATAGGATGTCTTTATCCTCACTATATTATTCTTTTGTTTTTCTATTTAAGCAACTGTGACTTTTTTTTTTGCACATCACTTTGTAAGTCGTCGTCTGAGTTAATTCCCTTAAATTGTTAATATTTTTTGTGTTGATTTTCTTGAATTTATTAGATATGCCAGCAAAAAATTAACTTTCTTCACCCTTGTTCCATTCTCTTTTTAAATTTCTTTTCAATTCACTCTTTAGGTTCTGCACTATCTGCCTTGTCCCACCTTGAATTGTGTTGCTTCAGTGCTGGTGACCTCCAAGGTTCTGGGTCTCTAGTTTTCTTGCACTGCCTATGTTTTCACAATGGTTCTCCACTGTCCTCTCATCTCTAATCTAACAGTCAACAAGAATATTGGAATCACCCTACATAAAAGCACCAGCATGTTTCTACCCACCACCTGGAATGTACATAGACAGACACTAAGAGGCCATCATTTCTACCATATGCAGAGGCAGAGGAAAAATGGAAAAAGGCCAGTTTTTTAACTGTGACAGGGGCTTTTGAAGAGGCTTTACACAAATTCTCTTTGGTTGTTCCTTTGTAGTTAAAATTTTATCCTGGGCAATTCCAAGGGTTCAGTTGGTAATCTATTTCAACTCTCTAACCCACATTTTGAGCCAATAGTCTTATTTGATCAAACACAACTAAAAATTCCAAAAGCAGACATTAGGAAGTAAACAACCTTGATTGTGTCTCCTGCAACCTTTCAAGGACTGTCATTCTTCAGCTCTGAAAGGTTGTGTGATCCAATTAGGCAAATTGAAAAAGACTGTTTTTATGCAAAAGCATGAGAAAGTTAATTGAAATCAATCCATGTTCAGTGAAAATGCTACAGACATCACTGATAATTTAGAGCAATTAAAACATGTTGTCCTGAAGCAAGGCAGAAACATTAAGTTTGCAAGTCTGTTAAAGGAAAATTACTGAAGAGATTTAAATTATATTATTTACTTACAATGGACTAGGGACAGCTAAACCGACTAGAAATTGTAAGGTATTTCACTAGTCAGAAGCTGTGTTCTTTAAAACCATTGAGATGAGAATTCTTCACCTTGTATTCTTATTGCAAAGTAATCTGTTAAAAACAAAGCATTCATACTAGTTTTGAGTACATTCTTCATGAAAATAGCTGTTGTGACTCAGCCATCAGAAAATAGTTCTTCTATCTATAAAAAGGGGCACTTTAACTGGAATAGTAGTTCTGAAGCTATATTTTTAAGAGATCTAAATTTCTAGGAGGTAATTAGACACGTATTGATAGAATAAAAGTAGGACGGAGAGCAAACAGATAAACTGTTAAACGGAAATCTGGAATGCCCATCTCTTGACCAACACATAAACATTTGTTTCATTTAATGTACATGGAAAACAGGGAAATCTAATATTTGTTTTTGTAGTTTTTGAAACATGCTCTTTTATGAGATGCCATATTTTAATATAGCATATAATTATAAGAAATACATAATATGTGTGCATATATCATCCTCCTAAAAATTAGTTAAGGCCTCCCTGAAGAATACACATAGTAAACAATAAATAAATTGAACAAAATTGATCAGAGTTATTAATGTTATTTTCACTTTATAAAGATATCGACACTCATAAATATTAACTAACATGTTCAAACTCATGCAGGGATTAACATGATAAAATGAGATTTGGCTTGAATCCAGTTTTTGCTAATTCTTAATCCTTTGTTTTTGTGGGTGATTTTTATTTTATTTTTCTCCTATCACTACTGCACATCTTCCCTGATACTTGGATATGGGCCCTACACCCACAGCATCTGGCAGATTTCTGTGACTAATGGATCATTCTTCCTGAACGCCTCAGAGCCAGTGCCCCCAATTCTTAGGATGAATTTACCTGCTTATCCTTAGAACCATGAACATGGCCTCTAGACTTTGGGTTTGCCATACATACTCACACCTGAAATATACTGATGCCAATCAGGGAATAAATTCTGGCACAGAGTTAATCCTTCAGACTTCAGTCATGCTTTTCCCCTGCCTTTTGTCCCTTCTCCCTGTTCTGATGATAGAAACCTCAGGTTCCTCTTGTCCAAATGTAATCTGATTCATATAGGATTTTTTGCCCTGCATGAACTCAGGGTCTGTTGTTAAGCTTCATTGATCGATAACATTTTAGCTTCACTAATACATGTGACACAAAATTTACTATGGAGTTTTCTTTAAAATAAGATTTCAAAGCATCTTAAATATTTACTAAACCCCAAGTTTAGTATTTGGTGAGAGACAGAAGCAAAAAGGAAGCCTACTTTCCTCGTCCTCTCTATATAAGGGAATCAATCAATCATTCATCATTGGATTTATTCATTAAACAGACATGCATTAAGCACCTACTGTATGTCATGTGTCATACTGCTTCCTCAATGACTTAGCTGAGCCTACCCTCTCCCTTTTCCTTCCAATGGCCTTATTGCAGTTTATACTTCAGTTCCTTTATATATGCACATCTCCCTTGCAGACAATAAGCTTCACCCTCGTGAAGGTCTCTATTCATAACACCTATATAAATTACTCTAAATCCAAACACTGTCCTTAGAAGAAGCACAAGGTCCTGATTTCCTGCCAATGACTTCATCATAGCAAGTGAAAGGGGCCCCTTGTTTCTGATTGTAGAAACCCAATAAATCCACTCAAAAATATAGTATACAATGGGACAAAGCAGACACTCAATAAATATTTCATGAATGAATGAATGATTTAATTAATTAGAGTGTTACAGTGGGTGCCTATAAAACAGCCTTCCCCCGCCCACCACCACCATCTTCAAAGATATTCCTAGTGCTATGCACTATATGGGGATCTGAAGTTCTCTCCAAAAACTGGGATTTGAAATTTCCCGCAGGCGTTTCTGCCTGTGCCTGGCAACTCCCAGTTCTTTCCAGGGGAAGCTACACTAGTCAATTACCCCAAATATTCTGATGTGACATCTTGTCAGCTCCAAATTTGGATCAATAAAGTGTTCCAGCCTATGCTAAAATTTGAAAACAAAAAAATCCACTTTACTACTGAAAACATAAGCTTCGTAATGAGGTAAAAACCTCATTTGGTAGATGGTTTGTTCATTTAACTTCTGCTAAGGACAAAAAAAAAAACATGATTTATTGATTTTGATTTTCTAATAAAAAAATCATGTCACCTTTTAATAAGCAACTTATTACCAGATGCTGGGGTCTTGTGGCCCATAACAAGGATTATGGTTATAGCATATTGAAAGGAGAATTTCAATACCAAAATCAATAAAGGTATGTAAAATGTTAAATGAAGCAAGAGCAAAAGCAATTTCTTCTCAAGGCTTTATAATAACATTTATAAAAAATCCTACACCCATTGCCTGATCCTAAACAGAGAAGTTAGAATAGTAGTATTGGAAAAATTAGTAAAATAAGTATAATTATAAATAACTAAAAAATAATGATAGCAGCTACCATTTATTAAGTACTCATTGCATACCAAGTGCTGGGATAGAAATTCAGATTTCCACAGAGAACAACTTATGCTTTGCCTTGAATGCATTACAGGCCGGAGACTTAGTTCTTTTACATAAATTATCATATTTAATACTCACAGCAATTCTTGGAGCTCTGTGTTTTAAAGCCCTCTATTTCAGAAGCAAAGGCTCAGGGATGTGGATTCACTTGTGCTAAATCACAGTTAACATATGATTAGGTTTAGATAGTTGAACTCGAAATTTGGTGATCTTTCCACTAAACTGTAATGCCCCTCCCAAACACAGGAAAATGCTAAAATAAATTCAGTCAATTACCCTGTCAATCAGTGAAGTTTTAATTAGTTTGGAGGAGGATTGTAGGTCTTTTTTTTTTTTTTTTTTTTTTTTTTTTTTTTTTTTTTAGTGTCTCGTCCCCCAGGTGGTTCTCGGCTGTTGCTCAGGCTAGTTTTAATAAGCGCTGGCATTTAAATTCTTGCATGTGGTAGTGGGGATGGTACAAATGAAAGCCAGGGCTTATTTTCTGTGCACAATGTTTAATCAAAAGTGACCCATAATTTCAAGCTCCAATGCCTACAACCACTTTATTAACTAGACACTTGTTCACTCTGGAGCCTTCTCACTCAGATTTAAAATATGGGGAATGATCCTTGGAGAGGCGCGCTCTCTACCCTCTCTCCTTTGGTTGCCCTTTCTAAAAGCTCAAGAAAACAACTTCTATTGTTTGCTTTCTTAATTTCCCCTATCTATGACAGATGAACTGAAAACTATTAGACTTGCTAGTGAAGGTTTTCTTAGATGAAATACTGTTAGTAGCGTGTATGTACGAGTACATACATGCATGTGTGTCTACAAATATGCGGGTGTTCTGTGGAAGGAGAAAGAGAGCATTTAATCCCATTAGTATCAGAATGCAACATTTTTTTCCCGCTTACATCTAAGCCACTGTCTTGTTCAATTCAATGTTCCAATAGTATGCCCCAATATATCAGCAAAGGGGGATACTGTAATCATCTGACTATAATAGAGGAATATTGTCCATTAAATCAATCATGTCGGTTACGAGACAAAGGATACAGATTCTGTCCCACCCCAGGACAATATAAATTTATGTTTTATACATTTTTATTTTACATAAATTTATGTTTTATAAAGAAAAATAGAAAGAAGAAATTAACGCTAAAGCCACAAAATGATGTCAGTGTCTTAATATTTTCTAATTACATGCCTGCCTCTAGGCTTGGTCTTTCTTCCTTTTTTTCCTTCCTTCTTTCCTTCCTTCCTTCCATTCTTCTTTCCTTCAATCCCTTCCTCCCACCCTCCTTCCATTCTTCTTTCCTTCACTCCCTTCCTCCCACCCTCCTTCCATTTTATTTATATATGTAATACTTTATAATGTCGTAGATCTGCCTTTATCTGAAGATTTGAGAGAGAATGGGAAATGAAACAACCAGAGACTAGTCATAAGGGAAATAGAAGTCCAGAATACCACATGGAGAGATGATTGGCTATATTTTGAGGAAGAGGAATTGAAGAGAACTGAAAAGCAAGAGAAAAAAAGAAGTGCAAATAGAGCATTAATAGGGAAAGGGCCAGATAATTTGTTGAGACTGTCCATATTGATACTGTTTGTTTTTTTTCTTAATGGCGCCCTTGTATATTACATTTTTGAGTGGATTTATTGGGTTTGTAGAATCAGAGACAAGGGGCCCTTTTGACTTGCTATGATGAAGTTACTGGCAAGAAATTGGGAACTTATGCTTCTTTTAAAGACTGTTTGCATTTAGAAAGCCATGAAGTTTGGATCCTGTTTTTATAGATGTGACCTCAGATGAATTTCTAAGTCTCAGTTTGTGACCTGCAAGACATCTTATGAAATAAATAAATATGTATGGGTAAGAGTGATTAGAGGAGGAGGAATGGAGCAGGTTCCAAAAAAAAAAAAAAAGTGATGGTCAACCTTCCTTGTAGATTTACCCAAATCTTTGACAGTTATTTGCAGCAAGGCAAAATACTTTTATTTTTCTTATGTATATCTCATCTGGGCATTTAGAAATGCTGAATTAATTCAAATCTCTGTATTGTGATTCTTCAGCTCAGTTTTTCAATATGGTGAAAGCTAGACAGCCACCTTTTTGGTTCATGTCATTTGTCAATTCTGACACCTTCCTGTGGAATCTTTAGGCAGCCAAGTGTAGTAAAATAGTAGTGTGATGGTATTAAATGGACTTAAAATGTTCAATTAAATTACTCTTCTGACTAGCGGCCTTCCTTTAGGAGTGACACAGGTTCCTCTGCCAGAAAACAAGATTTGGAAGTTAGAAAGTTTTTGCCTATTGCCTCCTGGTTTGATTCCAGAACAATTTCATTGGTTCCAAATATTAGGTTGGTACAAAATTAATTGCGGTTTTTGCATTTTTTTAAATCTTTTAAATCACGATTACTTTTGTGCCAACCTAATATATTCCCCTTCTATGCATTTCTTTATGGCTACCAATGGACTCAGGTTTGATGTCTAACTCTCCAGTCATTATCTTTAGTTACTGTTGAGTAAATACGATATACTTGTACACATGTATGTCTTATGGTGCTGATGAACAATATTAATGATAAGATATTTAATATTAAAAGAAGTAATGTAAGAGGGAAAGAAAATGTCAAAACTCAACAACATCAGCCATTCTTAGCTAAATTTTGCAGAACACTTTCCAGATGCCTCATAATACTATTGTGCCTTCTTCCATTCTTTGATAGAAATTTCATTCCACTGACAAGTAACATTGAAAGAACTTGGATTCGTCTAAACTCAATGATAAACTCACTGGTGTTGGTGCTGGGTTAGAAGCTTAGATTATGCATGAGGTTAGAGGGATTTGGGGACTAGTCAAGGAAAAAGGACCATGTGAGACAGTAACATGCAACAAGCTTTATTAAGTGGTGCTTGGATGGTTGTATGAGAGAGGAAGCCCCTTACATCACATGACCATCCAGAGGCTTTGGTGGGGTGGCCAGATGGGAGGAGAGTAAGGGAATTTCTGGGGGAGCTGGGAGTAGATATGGAAGACAGTGTTTATATGTCTAGATGCCGCTGCTCAGCGACAAGGTGGGAAGTCTGTGTCAGCGACAAGGTGGGAAGGGCAGGAATGGTTTGAAATCTCACAACCATAAGGCTATCACTTCAATGGCCATCAATGCTGGGTGAGATATGCAAATCAGGCAGGCTTTAAATGGCTACAACTTTGCTAATTTGGGTTATTTTATAAACATTTGGGTGTGCAAAAAGTTGAGTTTGGTACCTGCAGGCTTTTGAGCTAATGGTTCTCAATCTGCATTAAAAAATAAACAGCTTAGGGACAATCTTTGACCCATTTAAGTAACAGATTTATCAAGAACTCAGACTATCAAAGGCTAAGACCAGATCCTTAGACAAGAAGCAATGAAAAGATCTTCTGTTCCTTTTATTGTGTGAATTTTAAGGGGAATAGAGGGGCAGAATTTGGAGAAGGCTGGGGCTGACATATACTATTGAATCTTGGCCAAATGATCATTTTCTTAATAATGTTTGGGCACAATGACACATAACTGTCATGTTGTTATCAATATTGGGCAATTAATAGCATCCCCTAAAACTTCCTTAGGTAAAATAATCATGCTGTATCTACCTACGATTCCAAAGCGCTATAGCTACTAAAAATGTCTAGAGAGCAGAAACACAAATAATAAATGACCTTAACAGCTTGGCCTCGCACACCCTTTCAGTTAAATTTCCCATCACTGTACATCAAGCAACTTGCTGAACAGTCTCACAAAACAACCCAAGTGGATTTGTCAGTGTTGTTTTGTTTTTGTTTTAGACAATCTTTGATCTAACAGTATGTCAGTGCTATATTGGGATACCCTTGGATAAATTCTTTCTTGGTAAACTTTTACTAATGTATCAGGGTGAACTTATTAGTTATCTCCTCTGTAAAATTTTCTCTAAATGTCCCAGGCAAAAAGAATAAGTGTGTCATCAATATTTCTAGACCAGTTTGCTTGTGATATTTTTATAGGACTTCCCTTCTTCATACTATAATGAGTTTATTATGTTTCCCGTACTGTATACTCCCTTTCAGTGGCATGCCTCTCATAATTTAGAACTGCTACCATCTAGCATACAGTCTGATATATAGAGGTGCTAAAGGTTTCTTAGATTAATAAAGTAAGTATATTGCTTTTTAGTAACATTGTAAAATGTTTATGTATTTGTCCTAATGAAATATGACTATGTATTATAGTGTAAGTTGCACAAAAGTAGAAGTTTGTGGTTAAATAAACACAATAATGATTATTTTATAAAGAGAATGTGCATTCAAATTAGCAAGACAAGTTAAAACAATCCCTATAAATACCTATACTCCCTATAAATACCATGAATGAACTTCAAAATACATTTTAAAAAATGGGAGAATATTTCAAACCTTTCTGTGACTCACGTTTGATTCTCTGGGGAAAGTAGAATGGATTGCCCAGAAAATGCTGTCCAATCGTTTAGTGGGGGAGCTTTTTTTCTTTTTTTTTCTTTTTTTTTTGGATGGCAGCAATAATTCTCCAGGTCATGAAAAACCAACGTCATTGGTGTTTGCCTTTGAGAGAAATCTGACAATTGTCGGAGTAATGAGAAATGTCACTCAGTGCATATCTGCAATAGGGTGTTACAGACCTGAGTACAGTAACTTCACCTGCACACACTATTTGTAGATTTTCTTTTCCTGTAAACCATCTGCTGGTCTGCATCCTGTGCTGAATGTTGCATCCTTTTGAAACGCAGAAGCGGAACACCTGCCTTCACATATGTTTCATGAATGAACCAGATGCCCAGATGTAAACTGATGAAAAGAGAATTGACCTAAATTTGGGGTCAATTAAAAAAATTGAATGCAATTATAAAATTTTCATGCACATAGGTATATGATAATCAGGAAATGACCTATTAAAGGTCTGCAGACCTAATTACTTTTTAGGCTAGTTATAATTATCTAGCTTCTTTTTTGCTATATAGACTAAATGCCAGATCATACTTCCCCTTTTTTGATGTCAAACATAGAGCTTAAGTCTTGGAGCAGAGCCTCACTTGTACATGTATTTATTATTAAATAAATAGCTGTTTTCAATAGTTTCTTTATATGATAAGTATAGTTATAGAACTGCTTGAGGAAGTATGTGGTACAGTATAGGTAATTCATCTCTTCAGAACCCTTTGGTAGGCAAAGGTACACATGGACAGTCAAAGTACTGTGAACAGTTATTACCAATCAATCATAATGTACACATTTACATTAAAAACTTAGAGAGAAAATTATGAAGATAACTATACTGACACTTTCTCATTCTTCTTACTTCCATTCAAATGTCACCAATTCATAAATATTTTATTTGGTGAAACTACAATGCAATCCCACTCCCCAAGAATCATCTAACATATCATTTGTTCATGTACCATTTGTCACAATGAGAAATTATTATATTTGTTTCCTGTCTAGCTTTATTTTCCATATACTCCATGAAAATTGAGCTCCTAGAGGGACAGAACTTGTCCAACTTTATCACCTCAGTTCTCCCAATATTGAGAAAAATGCCTGATAACTGGTAGTCACTCAGTGAATGTTTGTTCAGTGTGTGGAGAAAATATTATAAAGCCCAAGAGTACGATCAAAAATGAAATGTGTCTGATTTACATCCATTAGCTTTTTTCTCTAGAAAATTCTTTGTGCAAAATAAATATAATGTGATCCACATATGCAATTTTAAATTTCTAGTAGCCCCATCAAAAAATTAGACACAGGTGAAACTGATTTTAAAAATATATTCCATCTAATCCAGCATAACCAAAATATTGTTTTAATATGCAACCAATTTCAAATGACGAATTAGATATTTTATGTATTTTTTGTACTAAGTATTAAAACCTGGTGTACATTTTAAACTCCCAGCACATTTCGATTGGAGTAGCCACATTTCAAATGCTTTATACCATATGCGGCCTCTAGCTGTCACATTGGGGAGTGTGGATCTAGAATATAGGATTTGTGTGGGCATTTGGTAAAAAATTAGGCTAAATCGTGGGTTGTGGGTTATAATTTGAAAAATCCGGAATGGCAGAATGAGATGTTTAAAGCAAGCAGACAAATGATATTTTCAACACAGGGAATGAGGTGACTGGCACTATAAGGCATGGTGAAGAAAGGAGATAGATGTTAAGAAAAATTTGAAGGTCAGTTGCCATTAAATAAGTGAAAAATTATGCATATGTCTATTAAGGTGGCGACATAGAGATAGATGGGGCAGATAAATCAGACTACGTAGGTAATATTCTCAAATAGGCATTTATTCAATATAACATCACAAAATCTTTAGGATTCTATCTATTTTGTACCAATAAATATGTCCAGGTTTCATTTAGTGTGATTTGCTGTGATAATAACAGTTAAGAATTATGAACCTTTTCATTCATAAAAGAAATCCTCGTGCACCTTTAAATTATGCTCAATTGATAGCAAACCTGCTGAAAAGCAAATTGATGGATGAAATACAAACATAACATTTTTAAAAACCGCACCTCATCATATCAAACTTAGTTGAGGCTCAAAGTAGAGGCTACATCTTTATGTTCTGAGGCTACATCTTTGTGTTCAACAGAAGATCAGAGAGACTGTATAGTGATTGTTACCCAAATGCTGTCCCCATCATCTCTGCTCACATAAAGCCACCAAGCTCATAAAACCCGCCTCAGACCTCATTTCCTCTGTTAATATATAATGTTTTCTGTTGGCCTACAATATACCAGACATTGTATTAGCACATTACCTCACAGAGATCCCAACTGCCATCCATCATGTCTTTCTTCTTCAAGGTGTTACATGATTTCTAAGTTCTCCTTTTAATCTATTCCTTTTTACAAAAAAACAAAAAACAAACAAAAAAAACTTGAAATATGCAAAAGGCTGAAAATAAATAAGTCTATATGCAAACCACTTAGTATATAGTGTTTTATTTATTTGTTGCAACAATCTTATAAAGTGAGTACTGTGGTCCAAAGAAAAAACTGAGACTTAGAGATGTTAATTGGCTTCCTAAAGTGAGAACAAATAAAGTAGAGAAGAGATAGAAACACCATTGATCTGACATTTGTAAAACAATCATCCAATATCCTTTACCACTATAGCATTTTTATTCCAATTATTATTCTAACCTAATATAACCATCTTAAGGGCAGTGCCCACGAGTTTCACAAGGGTTTTCAGTAACCTCAAATTAAAGAAAATGAGGATGAAGAACATTTGCTTTATTGTGTTTCTTGGAGAGATCAATTTTAGTTGGTAATTTCTGAAGCAGTATTTTAGATAAGGAATGGGGAAGGGAAATGATCCATTACTGTAGATCAGGTGGTGATTGAATACGAACTAATGCATTCTCATTGAGAACTTCTGGAACCCCTTCCTCCATCTCTGTTCAGCTAATATACTTTGACTTCTCTGGGAAGCCACTTATAGTTACTATCCAGTTTGAGCCTATTCTACTGGATAGTCATAGACTCTCAAAGTCAAAAAAGACTTTAGAAATATTTAAGTCAGTCTTCAACCATAAATGTTCCATTTTCTCTGGTGTCTCAGGAAAGAGAACAGTATTTGCTATCCTGGGTTTAAATGCTGATCCCTCCATCTTTTAATTTCTTTTAATTGTTAAATAAATGTAAAATATTTTAATTGTTTGTTAAAATAGACATAATGCACATAGACACAGACAATAGTTTAGTGGTTACCAGAGGGTAAGGGGGGAGGGGGTGGTAGATGAGGGTAAACAGGATCAAATATGTGGTGATGGAAGGAGAACTAACTCTGGGTGGTGAACACACAATGTGATATGTAGATGATGTAATGCAGAATTGTACACCTGAAACCTTTGTAACTTTACTAATAATTGTCACCCCAATAAACTTTAATTTAAAAAAAAGATATAATGCAAGTTTTAGTTCTGTTCTGTGATTAGAACAAAAACATGATACTTATATGCATTTATATATAAAAAAGAGTTGTATATTGTATTACATGTATTTATATAATATGTAGTGTTTCCCCAATGTGGTATATTGTTTCCTTTTCCCTAAAGATGGTCTAATAAGGTTCATTCACTCATAAAACCCCTTCAGTTTTCAGGTATCGAAGTTGTCAATGCCCAGCTCAGAATTACTAAAAGTAATTTTTTTTAAATTTTTCTTTGTAAGAGAGACATAGCTACTCAATAATATCTATTCATTGATATAAATATCATGTCCCTTTACAACATACAAAGGGGTCAATAACACCAAAGACATTTTTAAAGTTGAATTTTTTTTATATCCCTCCTTTACCCCCAACTTAAAGTTATCTGTGTCCACACCATTAAGGACAATTTCTACTATTAGTGCAGCAGATGCTCTCACTTTTAGATGAATTTTTCTTCTAATCATTTCTTATTGGTCACTTATTTTCAGATTATCGGAGAGTACTGAGTAATAAGTAAGCTGATCTGCTCTTAGTAGTTTGGAAGATTCTGGGCTTCAGTGGAAAGAAAAATAAATAAATAAATCATAAAAAATACAGTGTAGTGTGTAATGGCCAGGCCAAGAATTGGAGTTGTCCAGATCCACAAACAGTTTTGAGCTTTGTGGTATGCGTACTTGTTAAGAGCTAGCCTTCTGAATAACGTTCGTTATTAAATATTTACTGCAAATCGATATACATCAGTGAACTAATGTAAATGAGGGAATATTATTTCAATAACACGAAGAATATAATCGATTGTCTACTCACATATATGAGTCCTTACACACGAGTTACTTTTCCCCCCAGCGCCACCACCCAGACCTGGGGTGCCTTTATATTGCTGCTTCATTGTTCACTGGCTTACTACATCACAGCCCGTTACTTTCTGTACACAGCATTCTGATGATCATATCCACCTTACAGGCCTATTGGGAGATTCAAAAGGTGTTCAAGCACAACGTCTTAGGACTGTCACCTGCCATATAATCATCAATAATATCTGCTATACTTTAGTAGATGCCTGAGTTATATGATCATATATCTGATATGCAGAAGGTTAGAAGATCTAGCACAAAATGTAGGGGTATGGTATAAGAAAGGGTTGTCATGAACAGAGCAGATCCTGTTGATGCCAATGCTGTCACTTAAATTATGCATTCTAATTTTTTTCTACGTGCTAAATAAAACTGACATTTAGAAAAATCACAGGGACTTGACACATTGATTTCGATCAACTCTAAATAAGTGTTGATATTGGCAGAGACGTTTAGCCATTAACGATAGTTTGACTGTGCGAAAAGGGCCTGTCTCCACGAGTGGAGATTCACTTATAAGAAACTCAGATAAGATCAAATATTAATAGAAGTCGATATGTGCCAGTAAAGGCATGGAAATTAACAAACGTAGATATCACTCGTCTTCTATAGCCAAAGCTAATAAATGTGTATTTACGCAAATTGATCAGCGCTATTGTCACATGCTGAGTGGGTTAACTCATGTGAATGGTGACACTTGTGAAATTTAAAAACACTAATCATTGTTATTCGCAAACCAGTCACATGGAAATCACTTAGTCTTTGTGCTACATAGACATTTTTGTGCTACATTCATAGACATTATGAATAAATACATTATTCTTGCCTTACAACCAATTTATTCCTCACCCATGTATGTAATGCTTGAAATATGCAATGAAAGCAACCACAATCCTGAAAAAAGTGTTTTGGGATTGTGTCTGGAAGTAAGGCAAGGTTATGATTGTGAGATAGCAACTGCACTGTGCCCCTAATCATTGTCTGTGTGCTTTTCTAACTTGAGTTCACACAGATTTATACTCAGTTTCCATATAAAATGAAAAAAGACACAAAACTGCATTTGCTGTGTTTTATAAGACTTTTAATCAGCCACAGCGTGACTGCATATTCTTACATTCGAAATCAGAAAGATCTCTAATACTTCTTAGTCTGGTCAATACTGCACCAAGAGGAAGGTTCCAAAGTTGCATTTTCTCCACACAAAAGAAATATTGTTTAAACCAACTTCTGAAGTCTCCTTACATTTATATGTTTTACATCTCTGCATTTGAAGTTCTTAGGAAATGCCTTTATCAATTCTGCAACGAAAGTGATGCAATGGAAACGACAATCTCTATCCCTAGTTCATCGGCAATGGCTATTTGTTCCTGGAGCAATTTCTGTTTGGCAGTATATTTAGAGACATTTCCAAAGTCAAGAAAGAATTGAGGGAAGTGGATGATTACAAAGTTATAAAATGCAAGTTGTCTTGTTAACGCATGAAATGATTGCAGCAAATGCCACTCCGGGAGAACAGTGCTTTGCCACTGGTTTTTGCTAATGGAAACATCTGACTGACTGCAGGGAGAATGCTGCTTTATGATTACTGGGGCAATGCCATTATTCAAAATCTCAAAGACTGATTTTAACACTAAGAACACCGTTTAAATGCCCATCGAGGCTGAGTTCTCTTAGGCAATGAACAACTCTTAAAAGATTGAGGAGTATCAGTTAGAAGGATCCCCAGCCTTCAAGTCTAGATGTCAAGATGTGAATCTCAATTTTTTGTTAACTTGGCCAACTGATTAAACTTTTGTGAGCTTTCCAAGATTTTAGAATTCTCTCCCACTGATCCAACTAGATTTCCTAGTAACTATTTAATCAACAGATGCTTATTATTGCTTAACTTATTGACTCATTCATTCAGGAAATGTTTGGGTAGTGATTTCCATTAGATTAAAAAATGCCTGTCAACTCTATAAAAGTTTTACTACTCACTACAGGCTTTAGTTTAACAGATGAGTCATAGAATCTGCTTCTACATGTTTCCATATAACTTAACTCTACGTTAGAGTACATAGTCTAGAGCTCAAGTGGAAAGACATTTTATACTTTGCCGGGATTAGAAATGTATAGTTCATTAGAATTGTGAGTCTCCTTCTAATAGTTCATAGATATTTTTTCTTTTTAATAACATATTTTAGTGTTGCACATTCTATGGTATTTGTTAGTGCTTTAATAGGAAAGGTGCTACACTTTCTATTGAAAACATCTTCTGTTATCTCTGTGACACACAATTTCACATTAGCACTCAATACTATTCTGAGAACGGGGAAAAGTATTAAACCATTATTTAGAAACTTAATTGAGGATCTGGGGACTTAAACACTTTTGAATGTATATAATCTATTTCAGAAAACAATGACAGGTATTCATCTGAAACCATGACTTCCATTAACTTCCCAACACTTCCTCTGATGTACTAAGTGCAAAGTGCTGGGGAACATTGTGATATATCTGACAATAGCGCTCATTCTCTTTCATTCTCCAAACAAGTACTGAGCCCCTAGCATGTTTTATTCTGACTCTGGAGATATAAAGTCTGAAAGAGACAAGATCTGTATATGTAATACCTCACAGTTTATAAAGAGGAGCTGAGATGTTAAGGCAACTACCAGTAAAACAAGGAAGAATGTTGTGCTTATACCGGTGGTGGGAGGCAGGAGGAAACTCCAAGAGTAAAGATAATTCTTTCAAAGTAATAATAACTTTTAAAAAAAAATTGCTCCTACAATTATTTATGTATTTATTTGACAGGCCTTACACATTTTAGCAAATGTATCCAGCCTAAATGACTAAAAGTTTATGTAACAAAAATCACACTATTCATCTGTCTAAATAAAAAACTAGTATACTGGAATAGTCTGATCATGATGTATTCTAAGTGGAATAACAGATACTCAGTGTCAGTTTATAAAATCAGAGATGGGTATATTCACTGTCCTTTTATAGTTTCTTTGCTCATTATTGCAGTATGTCAACCTCAAAATTATTCTAGATTTTCTCCTCTTTCTTTCTTTCTTTCTTTCTTTCTTTCTTTCTTTCTTTCTTTCTTTCTTTCTTTCTTTCTTTCTTTCTTTCTTTCTTTCTTTCTTTCTTTCTTTCCTTCCTTCCTTCCTTCCTTCCTTCCTTCCTTCCTTCCTTCCTTCCTTCCTTCCGTCTCTCTCTCTCTCTCTCTCTCTCTCTCTCTCTCTCTCTCTCTCTCTCTCTCTCTCTCTCTCTCTCTCTTTCTTTATCAGAGCTAGAGCAAACTACATAGGGACCTAAGGGAAAGGAACATTTAATAGAGATTTCCCCTTCCCTATTTGCTGGGCATTGAGGAAATTTGCAAAATTAGCCTTAGTACATCCCAAATATATCTGCAGAACCCAGGCTCATATTTATTTATTTTTAACTGTTTGAATAATTCCTGCTAACATTTGCACACTCACCATGTGCACAGCTCTCCTCTGAGGCCCCATCTCATTTAATTGTGACAGTCATCACATGAGACATTTTTCTCAGGTGAGAAATCTGAGCTATAGGAAGGATTAGTAGCCTCTGTGAACCAGAGCTTAGCGAAATTTCACAGTCAGAGATTCCTTCTCTGGTAGATGAGCCACAAGATAATAAGTTGTGGAGAAGTTGCAAGTCTAAGTTCTTAACTAACTGAAGCTGTTGTGCATGTAAAAATTGACCCAACTGCTTTGTAGCCAAATCAGCATATTTCACAGTCACTTCTTTTTTGCTTTCTCTGCAGAATTCCACACATGGCTCTGTTTAATGTTAAGCTACGCATGGAAACCTGGTTTAATTGCAACTGAAGTGGCACTTTTCTCCCCCCTCAGTGTTACTGCTTCTGCAGAAAGAAATTATTTTCTGTGGACTGTAATGCACAGCTTATGTTACCATATTGTATTTGGATGTTACAGAGTTCCTAAGAAATTGACAGTGTACCTCTTGATGTTTGCCTTGACTCTGGGATGGTGTACAAGGTAGATGTTAATAAGTAGAACTAACAATTGAATAAGGCCCAAAGTAAAATATGCCCAAATAACCAATTCCTCCTTAATTGAATTATACAATATAATATTCCGTACTTTGTTACATCCTTCTAGTTAAAATCAAAAGTGCAGCTATCATACTATTTTGAGTAACTTTATAACAAAGTTAGCCTGTCATATTTCATGTTTCTCAGAAATGTGCTTGATAGAAATATGGATACATCTGTGGAAATAATTTTATTTTTATTCATTAAAATTTGGTTCCAGATAATTTCACATTAGCACTCAATACTATTCTGAGAACGGGGAAAAGTATTAAACCATTATTTAGAAACTTAATTGTGGATCTGGGGACTTAAACACTTTTGAATGTATATAATCTATTTCAGAAAACAATGACAGGTATTCATCTGAAACCATTTTTAAAACAGGTGAAAATATGTAAAAATTTTGGAGATTATAAATATAAATATAATGCAATCTCTATGTGAATATCTCTAACACTGTAAACTGAAACTGTGTGGGTCCAGATAAATGAATTAATATTTAAACTTAACGTACCCCTATTCTGCTTTAAAAATGGTATATCTGACCTATTAGCCAAAGCCAAAAAAGAGAGTAGTCCAATGAACTGAGAGGATTCATCTGCTTATTTGACACATATAATTATACACATATAATTCTTCTGTGGAAAACCTATGTCTCAAAATATATTACCATTTATATATCATTTTTATCATGATAATGGCTACTCATAGCTAGTCATTCAAGAGTTTTTTTTTTACTTTAGTAATTGTGTTTCTCATTTTTGCTGGGGTGGCGGGGCGGGGGGGAGTTTATGTTGTTAGAATAATTATTCATAGAGTGGATAGGTAGCCAAATAAGTTGTCAGATACTGGGATACATTTTCCTACTCAAATGTAACACTCTCTATTTAACTCCTTAAACTTGGGGAAGGAAGGAAGGGACTGTAAACATTGAGTAGATACTTAGCTCAAGCACATAGGAATGTATATCATTGGGTTCTGTGTTCTGGACAGTTCTGTCTCCTCCTGGAAGCCTCCCATGCAGAACAACACATTCTGTCATCACCTCTCTTCCTACACATTGCAGTCTCAGATATTTTCCTTACTTAGTTTATCGTATCATCTTTTCTTATCTGCTTAGTCTTGCTTCTGCTTTAGCTCTTGCTACCACTGATTTACTTCACAGAGGAGCATGGACCAATTTTCAGCATAAGTGATCCCTTTATACAGTCAGGAGACGATGAGGTTTTTATATTAACCACTGGTTATTGACAATCGTCATTTAGCCATGATAGCACGTTGGACAATAGATTTTCAATTTCCCTTTCGAATGTGCATATGTCAGTGTATGGACACATAAACACACATACTTGAACTGTCAAATATAAATTATGATAAATATATCTTTTCAGTTCTCAACAAATATTTTAGGGAGGGGAGCATTAACATAAATGTATGAGTTAATCATACTCATTAGTTATTGCTGCATGATTGTCATTGGTCTATGCAAGTTCCTTTATCTGGTTCAGTCAATTTCCTTTTCTATTCCTTCCCCACTCACATCCTCCTTCTATTCTACTGAAACTGATTATACATTTTTGGCATTTATATACTTTTTCAGTGTGTACTTGTTACACATGTCTGTGTGCATGTATATTTAATTTACATGACTAATATTGTACTATAGCTCTTACCTAAAAATAGAAAAACACAAATGCTTACTGAATACTATGATTGTAAGATCGAGCCATACTGCTTGTGAACCTCTAGTATATTTCTCCCAGCAAACTTTTCTTTTTTAGTAATAGCTACTAATCCTGTTACTCTAATCCTATTACTCATCTAAATCTCCTATGAAAATATTTACTTGTTTGTATTTGTTTTGTTTTAAGACATATATTTTAGATACTCACCCTGGAAAAATTCTCATTTGAAGGTCTGGAGTATCAGCAAGACTTAAGCCTTTGTATTATTTTGGTTTAGTAAAGATTGAGAACCAACAGTAGACTCTAGTTATGCATAATTCTTTATATCTCAGTCTATACCTTTGTGTTAACAATCCCTCCGCAATTCAGTTCTACCAGCTCTCTTTAATATTATTAGCATCTAACCAATGATAATCATTCTCTGAATAATAGACTTGCACCCTCTGCAGGATCTAATATTAACTACTGCCTTTTGTCCCTTAAAACTCCATCTCATTTGGCTTCTTTACTCCCCCCAGTGCCTGAGACGCAGACTTGGGTACAAGAAGTTTTCTGAAATGTTATCTCAGGAAGAAGAGTAAAGCAATAGAGAAAGACCAATGGAAGGGGAAAAGCCAGCAAAGGCTGCATTATTGAGCAATTTTACCATTGTGAATACTGGGATTCCATCCCGTTGTTGACCCATTATGGAACCATGTAGATTGTCCCTCAAAATGTCCTTCCAAATGATCAGAATATGAGGCCCTTATCCAATAACTCCTATAGCTTATCGGTTATGATTTACTCCTAGTGGTGTAAGTAAGCACCTCCCCCCCCCACAAGCCCTGTCAGGTGTATCTTTGCCACCAGAGCAGTGACTTGACATTGGAGAAAGCCTAAGGTTTGCCACAGGGTGTCGTGAGATGGGATGTTGGAAGTTTGCAAAACGCTGTCCACCACAGCTGTGCTGAAACTCGATGGGCCAAGGAATGTGTTGTGAACCTCAAGAAGTGTCTGCATCACACAACTTTCTTTTCCTCCTATCCCACTGGTCTTCATTCTTTCTTTGCTTCCTGCCTTAACATTAAAAAAAATGTGATCCAGGTAATGTGTAAAGAATCCAGGTAAAGATCAAAGAATGATGAAGAGCCAAGCATTTACCATTAATGAGCTCATGATTCAATGGGAAAGGTAGACCATTTTAATCCAGACTGGTAGTGGAGGAAATATGCAAATGAGACAGTTGAGAATGTTGTCCCTAAGTCGCCTTCAGAAAGTCATAGAAAAGGCTTATTGGAAGGGTTATGCTTGAGATGCTTATAAGAAAGCCCATGGAAACAAACAAACAAACAAACAAACAAACAAACAAAAGCAAACATGTCGATTGCTATGTTACAAAAATCAGATAATGCCAGAGTTGAAATGTCATGTCTGGCCAAGTCCTCATCATCTGGCCTATCCATGGGGCCTCAGACAGGTGTTACTTGTGTCATACACGTATATCCACTAGGAAAGTTAGAGGAAAAAACACAGACCTTCTCGTAAATTCACTGCAAAACATGGTAGTCATGTACTATCATGGGATGTTTTTGAAAACAGAATGAGTCCTCAGCAGTAGAAAGAAAGGCACAAATGGTGGTCAGAAGAGTCTCATTTCTTGAATCCAGATCTCTGGCTCCCTTACTAACCAATTTTCAGCATAAGTGATCAATCGTCATTTAGCCATGGTAGCACGTTGGACAATAGATTTTCACATAGAAGAGAAGTCACACACCCATATTAAATGTAATTTGCCCTTTTACCTTCTTAAGGTAGAAGAGGACACATATCTGTACTGGGCGTGCATTTACAACTATAGTAGAGAGAATATTCTTGCACAAGAACTATCTAGGGAGCTAAACATTTTCTTTAAACTTTCTGAGTTGTCAGCAGAACACAGTGTCCCATGCTAAAAATTATGTCAGCTTTTCCCCCTAGAAATCACTCCATAAAAATTTAACTCTGTACCATTTCAAATTCATCTAGGAAAAGAGAGATAAAGTACCTTTAAATCAAAGAGATTTATGTATTCCAATAAAGCTGCAAGATTTTGTTTTGATAGCAATAATGCAAGAGCCAACAAATTAAATGCTCTTGAGGAATGATTATGGCTATAGGAGTTATTCTGTTTTTATCAGGATTGAATAGCTGTGTAACTTGTCTCTTACAGTTGTACAGATTGCGGTGGTATTGATAAGTGGCTTATGAGAAATGGTGTTGAATTGGGAGGAAAATATCATTTACTGTTAATTTGATTTCATTTAGTGAACCTGACTTTACAGCTTGAGTTATAGTTATTTATTATTTACCAGCCATGATACAAAGTAACCTGCCACCAGGGACATCAATTATGCCCCTAGTGCAGACCACTGTCATTGGTAGGTACTACACACCATCCACTTGGGTGCTGGTGATGAGTAGATTTGAAATTGCCTCTGACCTCTTAGCGAGTGTCTGCTGCTTCTCACTCTCTGTTGCCAGAGGGTCCTTCTCTGCACTTGGCATTCACTAAAGAGCCACAGAGGCAGAATGGACTAATCAAGTGATCCAGAGGCCAGTCAAGATAAATTAGATGCTTAATTTATACAGCAGGCATTGCAGACAGACTAATTACAAAAAGACAGTTTGATAAAGTAATGTGAGACTCTGTACATATTAGGCAGAGCCTGCTTCCATGAAATTATTGCTGATATATGCTTTTGGCTTTGAGGTTTTGCATGCACAGTTGTGCAGTGAGCATTCTGAAACACATTCAATGAAGGTATTAAAATAGTGCTATCTGGCAACCTTTCCTAATGTTATGCTGACCACTGTGACTGTTTTCCCTTTGCTTTGTGTCTGTAGCAGCCACTGAGATGGATATGAAATAGTTAAACAGGAAATCCTAAAATGTGATAATTGAGAAAGATGCTGAAAATGAAGCAAAAACAATATTTATAGAATCAATCACTAAAAAATGGGGGAGAATGGGCCTTTTGCAAAATAATGTTGGACCTAAAAGCTCGTCTTCTCTCTTAAGAATTCAGGGACTATACTAGTACTCAGAGAAACAGATGCAAAATGAAAGTTGAAACACAGTTATAGACAAAGAGACTTTGTGGGGGCTACTGATGTTTTGTTGGGAAAGCGTAAGTCAGAGAAGGAATGGATTTGTATTCCAGAACTTTGTATTTGTGTGCAGTGGTTAACAGGGCCAGCCAATAATTCGTGTTCTTGGAATAGCGTTAAGCACTATAATTGAAATGCAAGTTTAACTCAGTTGCCTAAGGGAAGACCAAGAATTGACTGCAGTTAGTATAAACACTAATTTAAAGAAAAGACCATTTTAAAATCAAGGGTGTGAGAAATGAGACAACTTGGAGAGAGAAATGTATCAGGTTATTAAAGGAGAAGTTTGAAGATCTAAAAAGAGCCAGAACCGAAACAGAGTTCATAATTATAGGTGGGTAATGTTTTGGAAAGTTCTGTGATAGGGGAAATTGCCTATTACAATCACATGGGGTTTTGGTGTTAACATGGTACCTGAAAGAAACGTCTTGATTTACTTCTACAAAAGAATATTTGAAATGAGCAAATAAACAAAAAAGCATCCGAAACGTCATTGTAGTCAATGCAGTAGGACACAGAATTTCTCAATGAGATAAGCACTGCCTGTAGCAAATAGCAAAGTAAACCTGCATCAGTTTCTTTAGATTGTTCCACTTCCAGTGACTACTTCCAGGTCAGTGTTACCTGGAGTCTGGTTCCTTTATCATTTTATAGGCTCTCTCTCTTTCCTTTTGTTTCAAGAGACACTTTTCTACCTACCTGAAGCTCTTAGGGTCAGAACCTTGTTCAAGCTTTCCGACTTTAAGTTGAAGGCTGCCTTGGTGCTTCTTAGGAGTCTTGGCATTAAAAATTTTCAAAGCAACTTTCTCTAGAATTTCAAAAGAAAGTTACCATTAACACATTCCAATTTTTCAAGGTGGGTTGCATTAAGTTCCTGGACATTGAAATTAAGCTCTGAAAACTTCCTGCTCACCCATGCTTTGTCCTTTCTAAGGTACTTGATATCTTCTACTTGCTATATAGATTGATAGAGAAACATTTATGGCCACAGACAAGAGCTTTCATGTTCCTGGACTATATAACACTTGATTTTCCAGAAGGATTCTCCTGGCAACATGCATTGGTTATGTGTTCAACTCTCTGTTTTCTCTATGATTTGACCTAAAAAATCATGAATCTGCTTCAACAAAAACAGCAACAAAATCCCACATTTTAATTCCTTTTGAGTTATAGACCATTGATGACAAGTGCATGCTGCGAAACAATGTAGCATCAATTAAAAAAATAAAAGTACTGGGAGTTATGTAGGCATATTTCTTTGGTTCAAACCCCACTACTGTATTTTGCCATAATATTAATATAATTTTAGGTATGTTATTTTAAAGGATCAGATTTTCATTTTTTGAAATTATTTGGTTATTTAAGTAAAATAGGGATAATTCTTAATGTTATTGGACTATAAGGGAAATTAAATGATGTAATGCATGCAAAACATTTAGCAGCATACTTGATACAGAATTAGAATTCAAGAAAATTTACAACTGTTATATATTTCTTCTCAAACCAGACCTTTTCCCCCCACCAAGAACATATATCATTAGTATTTAAAGTGAAATAGAGAGTGAATTCTCTAAAATCTCAAATGTGTAGTGTTTTTGGTATCACAAAAACTTCCCATTTCTGTTTATCAGCTAGATAGCTGCAGATGCAATCTATGAGATGTTTTCCTTGGAATTGACACAATCTTGAGCACAGTAATATCTTCTTTCTTTATCTCCAAGGCATTCTGTACAGGTTACGATACCCAAACTTCCCAGTCCTTGCTTTTCCATCTGGGAAAAGAAGACTGTGGGAAGATCTGTCCTCCAATACAATTCTATGACTTGCAGTTACCAGACCTATAAGAACCTCAGGTTTTTGTCTGAAAATTTAAAAATTGAACATTAACAATGTTTTGTCAATTACAAAAGTATCTTCATCCTTACTGTATTTAAAAATTGATTTCCTAGCCTAATGACGTAGAAATGACTAATTCCTCTGGCACACGAATATAATCAGTAGATTCAATATGCTTCTGCCTGTATTCCAAACCTAAAATTGCTTGTTGCAAGTAAGAGTGGAATGGACTGTTTGATTACAATCTTTAGTAAATTTGTTCACTCATTCAAAATTTATTTGAGTGCCTATGATATGCCAGATACTATAGAAACTGCTAAAGAAAAAAATAGCTACACAAAGGGTGCCAAAAAAAATTTATACACATTTTAAGAAAGGAAAACTGTGTTAAATTGCAATACTCAATATATGCTGATATCAAAAAATGAATACAAGTCATGTTTGACTTCTGCAGTTACAAGAGGTACTCATGGTGGTTCCCATCCGCGTCCAGACACTTCTGATTATGGTGAACTACTGCTTGAGCAATGTTGACTAAGATGTCCACTTGTACACATTTTTTTGGCACCCCTGGTGTGTATGTATGCACACACACACACACACACACACACACACACACACATATTCTTCATAGTTTATAAAGTGCTTTTGATTGAGATTATCTCATTTATCAGTTATAATAATCATGGATGATCCCCATTTTAAGATTAAGCTGATCATAGGAGAGGCCAAGAGATTTTCACCTCATTATATAATTAAGTAATAAACAGAAATTGGATGTAGTCTGTTAAATTTTTCATGTTATTTCCAACAAACTTATACTGACTTTAAGATTTTTGTTTGTTTATTTGTTTTGCCACATCGTAAAAAAACTAGTTCAATAGCCGTCTTTCTCAAAGCTGAAGCCTTAAGATAAAGTCTCCTGCCATTGCGTTTGTCAGCCTTAGGTTCAACTGTATTTCTGAATGATGAGTTAACACATAGGAAATCAATGCATTATGCAGAGTTGGAGGTCCTGGGAAAATCACTTGGCTTCTTTTAGCTAATATGTAATGATTTTAGGTTGTCTGACTAATGAAGCATAGAATGCAGTGTTTCTTTCTAAATGGTGCTATTTCAAGACTCAACCTGGAACTTTATCAGAAATGCATATTCAGACAAACAGAGCTATCTGTGCATCTGCTCGGTCAAAAGGCCTCTGAATGGTTGTACATCCTTTCCTTTGGCCAGCCTGAGGCTTTGAGAAATAGAGAAAACGTTCAATATCACATATTAATAAATGATGGGTCTAGGTCTCAAATCCATGCCTCCCAGGCTTCTTAATCATCATTCCTTTCCTATATAATCTAAGTCTCCTGATTATCATTTCATTAAAGAGGGGGGGGGAAACTCTTCATCTCTGCAGCCTCTGCAGTGCTAGGTGCATTGTGGGTGCTCAGTAAATGGGTATTGAATTGTCTATATGGGTGAACTTTTCTCTCTAACACCAAATACCGGCCTTTGCCATTTCATGGTGCTGGATTTGAACTGGATGAGCCAGTCATATTTGCTTTGTCCAGTTACATTGGATTGACTTTGAAAGTCTGTTTATAGCAAACAGCTTAAGCTGGTGAGTGATTGCTCTATAGTTAAAACCTTCTCAGTGAACTCATAGTATCTGATGTGGCCTATTCCATTTTCTGGTGTGCCTGCACCCACATGCACACACATGGCTAAAGGTGTTGCTTTTAATATTATGAACTGAAATCTGTCCTTTAACATTTCCATCTTTCCTTATCTCTTATGTTGACAGAAATATATAGTTTAATCATTAATATACATGTGTATATACATATATGTGTGTATGTATATATCCTATACATATATATATATATATATATATATATATATATATCCTATACATATATATATATGTATATATATATATCCTATATTGCAATTTTTTTCAGTTATAGCCATTTAAATAAAAGGCCATGGAAGTACTTTTTTTTTCCTTAAAAATATCTTTCTTCACCCCCATCAGCATAATTAACAGCAACACCAAGGACATCTTCTGTACAATATCTCCCATTAAATTTCAATTTCAATGAAAGAAAATCAAAAAAGATAAGGAAAAAAGATAATAACCTAAAGGCATGTTAAATATTGAAATAATGGATTCCTTGGTATGTGAATATAATTGCTAATAAAAATTGATGAATATTTAAAGGTCCAATTGCCTAGGATTTGTCCCAATTAGAAGAGTAGTACAATAATTTTTCTAGACTTAACAAATTTATTGCAATTAAATATTATTCAATATAAAAATGACCTGTTAAAATCCAAAAAATGTTCTCCATTAATATATTCTGTCTCTCTATATATATACACACACACATATATATATTCTCTATTATATTCAAATACATATAATATATTCTATTATACTAATATATATTAATGTTCCCCTTCCTCCAAAAAGCTCTCCACTAGAAAGTTAGAAAGTAATTCCATAAGGGCTGTGATATTGTTCTGTTTTGTTCACTGCAATGCCTCCAGCAGTGCGTAACATATAGTAAATGATCAACCTATATATGTTGAAATAATTACCAATGGAACTAACCTTAAGGATCTCTAATGGCAAGACTAGCTCTTTGCTAGCCATCGGCTTGGCACTGGCAATTCGAAGATGAATTTGACTTATTCCCTCTTCTTAAGGACCTAACAGCGTGTTCATCTTTGTAAAATTTCATAGGGTAGGCAGAGATTTCCATAATTCCCATGTTCCAGAAGGGGAATCCAAGGCTCAGTGAAACTGAGAGATTTACTCAAGTTCACATAGCTAGGCAGTGACAGAGCCCGGACTGGAACCCAGAATTTCTACCAGAATTGTCTTTCAAAAATTGTTCCGTGTGCCAGTGATTAAACTGCACATGTGTTGGGTGAAAAACCTAAATAAATAAACCTGAAGTGGCTACTTAGTGGTCTCAGCCTCTGGCATGATTCTCAGTAGAAGACCAAGCCTGTACTTGAGAGGGTCCAAAGGACCTCACGCCTATAGTGTGACTTACAAACATCAGAAGAGCTCTTGGGAAAGGATTTATCCCAGAGTCTACAGAACTCCTGAAGGTATGGGTGGGGGTCATGATGGGAACACTGAGCCAGGATTTTCAGCTCTGGAATGCCCTGGTCTTGAAGCCCCAAAGAGGGGCATGTTGTTTTCCTGTCTCTAAAGATAAACGGAAATGACTAATTTGAGCATTGCACACTCAACAAAAGTTGTTTACTCTTGACATTCAGTAATTACAAAAGTATAGACTTATATCCTAAACAAAAAAGATAATGATAAAATACCAAAGATTGGAATAACTGGTACTAACCCATATTCTGTAAGTAACTATGTTAATACCTGGTAAGTGTCTTGTAAATACTTCTTTTTAAATCACGTGTCTGTACTTCTAAGAGCATATTTTATATTGGGTTGGTGCAAAAGTAATTGCAGTTTAAAAGGTTAAAAATAATTGAAAAAACCACAATTGCTTTTGCACCAACTTAATAGAAACAATCTTAAATAAGGACAGAAATGATTGAGAAAATGGCTCACTTTTATGTATTTTTAAATAATGGAAACAAGAAAATATTCAACATAGAATGGCCTTCACATTCTATGAGAAATCTCTGTGTGTGTATGTGTGTGTGAGTGTATATTCATTGTGTGACTACCTAACAACCACCTAAAATAGTTGAAAATAGTATAAATGAAAAGTATTTCTTACATAGTTATAATTTACCATTGGAAATGATTTCACCAAATAAAGTTTCACTTTGTCACGGCATTGTTTCTCAAAAAATAGTTTCCTAGGACCCAAAGGAAATATTTTTAGTGATTTGGGAAAATTATTTCCCTTTAGCACAGACTATGCATTACTCAGATATGATAAATACTTTTAATTATAAAGTGTAAAGTGAACTATGTATGTGTGTTCTAACATAGAAAAAAACTCTAAAAGAAAATAGAAGTAGGAACTGCTTTTCTTTTTAAAGTCTTCTTTATATTAATGATTGTTTATTCCCTTTACCACCCCAAACAAACAAACAAAAAAACACAGGCAAAGTTATGTTAAAGCCATATGAAGCTTATTGGTCATTCCCTGAATGATGCAGGCTCAGTATATGTTATTTTGTGTTACTGTCTTTCACTGAAAGTCACTTTTGACTGAAAATTTCATATATCAGCTCTTGCAGCTATGAGACCATTTTTTTTCAATTTACTAATTGATCCAGATCTTTTGAGACTGTTTTAACATTTCTGAGATCTTTGAGGATATGCTCTGTAAAATTGTAATAATATCACTTCTCTGATTAACTCTGTGATTTTCACAGAGTAAGACATATTCTATAGTGTAAATGAAAGCATATTATAAAATGTAAATTATTAACTCTATTAGTATAGGATTAATACTATTTTAATTATAGCTTCAGTAATGAAGGAGTCTGATTTTCCATAGGGAAAAATGATAAAAAGGAAGATGATTTTATTAATCACTTATTTTGTAAGATTAGTGTTATTACCTCTGTTAATAACTTTCTTATGTTTCAAATAAGAAAGTGAACATAGAGAGGTGAGCAAATTTGATCAAGGCTACGCAGGTTGTATACAAATGACACTGCTAAAATTTGAATTTGGACCCCTGTCTTCAAGTCCATCTTTCCAGTTAATACTGTGTACTTCTGCCTCTCAAATCGCTTTGAATCTGAGGCTAAGAGTCTTATACTGTTCTGTGCAGTCAGCACATCATAACTCTTCTTTCTTCCATAGTCTGTTTCCACCCAAAACAGCATCTCCATGCTGTATTTGGAGAGCCAAGTTCACCTGACGTTTTTCTTTTCTCTCTCTGACGCAATTAAAAATAGGATACATGTGTTTTCTGCTACAGGTATCCTACCATGGCCTAGATGTTAGGTACTGAGAAATATACAGTTAGGGTACGCATATGTTTCCGAGACATTTTTTGTTCCCTATTCTTCTTCAAGTTATTTTAAATATGCTTTGGAGCTGTTATTAAAGTATAATTTGAAACTTGTGAGAGTAAGTCCTCAGTTCTGAGTTACTAATAGAAAAAATAACCCCACAACTTCTATCTCTATTTCTCTATGTCTGTCTACCTGTTTATATGTCTGAATTTTGCCATCAAACTCATGCAGTTCAAAAGTAATGCTGTCTTCCAGTGAATGTCTTCCAGTGAGTATTAGTAAAATTTCATTGCTGCTGGCTCAGTTCTTCTTCAAGTGGGCCAGCAGGACCATTTCCTCTCATGTTTTGGACTTTAGTGCACAGCAGAGAGCAGCTCAGGCTTTGTTCACACACATCTGAATGCCTCTCCACAGAGGTTACCTAAGTAAATAAGAAATTGGGAAGCAGATACATTCCCCTCTTACATCTTCAAAGGCAGACCTTTCCATGTCTGCTGACAGGAAAGTTTGTTGTTATTGTTGTTGTTGTTGTTTGTTTTGTTTTTTTTCTTGCCAAGGACAAGATTCTGGCACACGCTCAATTTAAAAAAAAAAAAAAAGTAATTCCAAGATGTCTTCTCCTTACCAGGAGATACTTTATCCTACTTTATTTTTTGCTTTCTAAGGTAGCAGCATTTATTGTCATGCCAATTTTGTGCCCATTGGAGCACGTCTAGTACATGGGTACTCAATTTTCACTGGGGAATTGGAGAGTGTGTGGGCTTTGCACACGGGCGCACCTGGATGTGTATCAGAGTTCGGCCTTTTGGTAGCTGTCTTAGATTGGGGTCTACTGGAAGCAGACGCTAAGACAAGGATTTGAGGAAAGGATATCCAGGAAGTACTAGTAGAGATGGGAGCAAGAGAGACTGGCAAAGATAAGGAGGCCACAAAGGATGTATTATTCATCAGGTTACAGCTGGCAGCAGCTGAGCCTCAGTTCCACTGGGAAACTCTAAGAAACAGTGTGGAACAGGCCTTACTCAGCATTGCCCCTCCAGAGGGTTAATGAAGCTAGACTTTTTTCTTTCAACTTCCCATCAGTCATTGTCGGAGTCATACTCCTGAGACCCCTAAATTCCTGGTATTTCTGGTCTACCCAATGACCAGATGAGAAGAAACCCTCAGGTGGGGAGCTGCAGTCTGACCCTATCAGTACATACTAGAACTGTATGATGTGCATATAAGTAGGGCACCTGCAGGGCCTGCTATCCTAAATAGGTAACTTAACTTCACTCACCTTCTTCAGGAAAATAGGCACAATAATCAGTGTTTCACCAAAAATTTTTGAAGGTTAGTTAGAATAGCATGAGTAAAATGCCAGCACAGTACCTTAACACCAGTGGCACACTCAGAACTGTATTTCACTTTTAAGAGATAGTTGACAAAGGATACCTTTAAATATGTTTAGGACACTAAAAAAAGGTTTAAGGCAGCCAGTTCTCTGGGCCACATGATGAAAGTTCTTGCAAAATAATATTTGAAGTGCTTTTATCTAAGGAAAGAAGTGCTTTATTTGCAGGTAAGGTTAGAGAGAGGGGTGAATTAGGAATCCACTTACTAAGTAGTAAAATGTATTAACTCCTGGGAAAGGAAAGGTCAGGTAGAAGGAGGGAGGTAGTGAATGAATTACAAAGAATCTTGCTAAGTAACTGTAAGTATCTGAGAATAGGCTAAAAGAATTATTGTGGTGCCACCTGCTGATTGTGGCCATGTCTACTTTGAGCAAGTAGGTCAACATACTTAACCAAGAGAACTGAAAAGGATGCAAGGGGAGGAGGAAGTCAGAAACAATGAAATCTTCAGTTACTCGCTTGGCGTATGAACATCTCCACGTATCCATTTATTTTGAACAGTGATTTGTGCATTATGTTAGACGCTCTCTGGGAGAGTCTGGGCCTGCAAGATCTATGTGTGAGTTTAAGTTACCGATGTGTGAAAATAGAGCTCTTCCTTGGATTCCATAGTTACGTACCTTTCCTTTTATAGCAAAAACCACAAAATACCCAATTCAAAATACATCCCAATACAAAATAAAAATAAATTTAAGACCATTAAAATAGAGTAGTTTGTTTGACGCAATTAGGTAAATTAAATGGCCTTCTACTACTTTGAATTTCAGATTCAAAGCTGGTTCCAGACTCATTGAGGGGTTGAAATTTAATAGCGTAGAGTTCTATGGGAAACAGACAAAAGAAGACAGAGAGCTGAGTTCAAATTATGGCCATGCCCTTTAATGGACATAAGACAATAACATAACTTCTGCAAACCTCAGTTTCCATTTCTATTATAACTAATTCTAATAGAAAAAGTACCACTGGATATGTTTGGAGGAAAACAAGAATTAATGGTTGTAAGCACTACTACTGGTGACACTCATGGAAGCGGTAAGATACATGAAGTTAAGAACAAAAATACGAAGCCAAAGCCTTTGGGTTTATGCCCTAGTTCCACCACTGACTACCAGTATGACTTTGGGCACGCCATTTAACTTCTATATGCTTTAGTTTTCTCATCTTAAAAATGATATTGTTGTAGGGAATACCTTTTTCTTTCACACAGGACAAGCAATGAGTTCAGTGTATGGAATGCAGCAAAGGCTAGTTGTTAACCTCTATGATTATATATTAAATTTTGGATGAAGGACTGTATGGACGCCCATTAATCCTGTCAGTAATATGAATTAAGGGAAATGTCATCTCCACTTTATAGGTGGTTAAATATTGTTTCAAGACATTATTTTAACTTACCTTTTTGTACACAGATAATATATAGCGAAGGTAGGTTTTCTTCTGTAGGACTTCGATACACGCTCTCATATTGCTCTTTGAAAAACTAGGGAAAGCAAGGAATAAGTCAGAATAATGAATTTCTTTGTTGGAAATTCAGACTTGGGAAGGTAAAGGATGTTGGTGTTAAAAAAAAAAAAAGACGGCTTAGAATTTTATAACTGTGTATAAAAAATGGTAGGTGGGACTTGCTAATCCATTCAGAAGATCCTTTTATGTTCCATGTGATTGATAATGTAATCATAGTTAAAAGTAAGTTTTATCTGCTATTAAAGAGAGTTGGGAAAAAAAAAAAAAGCTCTTTTTAACAGGAGATATTGCCTTCCCCTAGGTACAATTAAAATGCATACTTAAAAGGACATAACCCAAATGCCTTTTTTCCCTCCACTCAAAAATCTAAATTAGCCTGGGTCCATGAGACCAGGAAGGACTCAGGAGATAGGATCTGACAAGCCTGTGTCTAAGTTCTGGATAATCTGTTGTGAAAGCTCAGAAAAGCAAATGGCTAATTCCAATTAGAAACTGGAAGCTAGAAAGATGATCATGGAACATCAGCTTTACCTTGAGGCTGTGAAAAATGTGT
Organism: Rhinolophus hipposideros; assembly: GCF_964194185.1. Classification (NCBI taxonomy): domain Eukaryota; kingdom Metazoa; phylum Chordata; class Mammalia; order Chiroptera; family Rhinolophidae; genus Rhinolophus; species Rhinolophus hipposideros. The sequence goes on from NC_138067.1 coordinate 14,811,052, forward strand.
AAGCTATCATTCTTCTATAATGAGTCTTTTATTGATAGTAGATTTAAAACTCCTTTGCTCAATTACCTTTTATTTTACTTCCTTCAAAACTCTTTGTTCTCTGTGTAGCCATCCACTTAGTTACTTGTTCCAGAAACAAATCATTAAACATATCTACCAGTAAACAGTAACTATACTGAAACTGGCCCATCTTACAGGAAGTACACAATCAGCAAATAAAGATGGGTTAATGGGACCTCTTGAATCTTGAACAGGGGTTTTCCTCAGCAGCAGCAATTAATATGTTTGAAAACTCGAATTAATAATCACAGCAAGTTCAACTTCAATTACCATTACAAATGTTTATATTTACTTTTGCAGAACAATTGACATCTAATTAGCATGTTAAGAGCTGCTTGTGCTTAGATAGTAATCAGATATCTTTAAAAAAATCTTATCAGAGTTATTTGTTTAGGGTAAGTCAGGCATATGAATAATCATAATTAATTTATATCCCTACATGATTCACCTCTCAAATAGTTGTTAGAACCATAACCATAGATTGACTTGTTCATTTATTCATTTAATAATATGATATATCAGAAACCAGTTATTCCCTAAAATATACTAAGATTATTCCAGCCAAATGATTTCTGCCCCTGTATATATCATTAATATCCAAAAAGTCAAAGGTTTAGGGGAATGCCGTAATAAATAAAACTGACTTTGCTTATAAAACTTTAACAACCTTATAATATTTTGATCATATTTTATTAGTTCTTAATACATTGTATTACAATATGTGTTCATAAGTTGACCGTTTCCAGTGGACTATGATTTGCCCCAAAATGACATTGAAGTCTTTACTCTGGTTTGTACGCCGCAGTTGAGAACAATGTCTGGAAAATAATATATATCTATAAAATCCTCAAAAAGAATGAATTATCTACTGGTGTGATCTGTTGTTTAAAAAATGTGAACTTTATGTCTCTTTAAATAAAGTTAACTCATGAAAAATTCAGGCTTTGGCATTTAACAGACCTGAGATGAGAAACATAGTTCAGCCCTGTCGTAGCTAACATGGGTAAATTGTGTAACATCTGAACCTCATACATCTCATCCCTAAAAGCAGGAATTATGGAGTG